>NC_072734.1:183210827-183235794 GCF_026930045.1 Uloborus diversus
GCACATGTGTCGCTACTGCACTCATCCCGATGAGTTGTATCAACAAAAAAGACATTGCTAAGCTTTTGGTCTACACACGAGTAATTTAGTGGAGCCTACGCATTTCAGTATTAACAGCGTTGGGGGGGGGGGGGGGGGAGGCGCTTGAAATAATTTGGCTTAGTCCAGTGGTGTGGAACTTGAACTATGTTTTTTTATGTATCCTTTTCTTCTGAGACTTTCTGAAACACCTGTTGAGTAACAGGAAATATCCAACGTTGTTTAGCACAAATAAACAAATTACAAATCACACGTGTTTCGGGGTTTCAAGGAACCCCTTTTTCAATTCAAACACCTTTGACTTGGAAAAGGAGTTCCTCGAAATCCCGAAAAACGTGTACTTTGTAATCTGTTTATTTGTACTAAACAACGTTGGATATTCCCTGTTATTCCTCGCCACAAAGGTATTTATTTATATTATTTCTTACCTGTTTACTAGTTCACAGGCGACTTTTTCGAAAAACGAAAAGTTAGTTCAACTAACCGTCTCGTATGCTGGAAGCCTTAATTTCTAATAGAAGCACTGCTGGAGTCCTTCAGTCCTCAGAACTTATTTTCAAGCCTCGCAGGGGTGCCCACCTACGTGGGGGGAGGGGGGGGGGATCATAGCGCAGACTGCGCCATTGACATTTTTAGGAAGGGTTGTTATGAGGGGTATTTTTATCATTTCTGGAAGGGGGGCTCTTGCTTTGGGGAAGGGGGGGTTGCGATATTTACGGGGGGGTGCGCCCTTACTCTTGGGGGAGGGGGCATCCCTGCATGCCGGATTACGTCAATTATGTTATAAATGTTATAAATATAAATCCATTAAATGGGAAATCCCATGTGCTCCATATACTCCATGTTAGTAGTAGTCGTAAATATCATAAAATGAAAAAAATGTAGTCTTTTCCATACGCAAGAAACTAAACTAGTAAAAAAAATCACTGTGAAATTTGACCATTTTTATGGGTCTTATTGTTTAATCGTTTATTCCTTTATGAGACAAATTAGTGCTGCCATCTTACGTGTTTTGGCAAAAGTAAGTGCATTTTTTAACATATAAAAATATTAATGTTACCGGAATTTAATTCAATAATAGAATGCTAGATATTAGCTTAAAAAATAAATCTATTCTATACTTTTTCGTTAATGCTAAGAAATAGAACATTGATTAGGTACAAGAAAGTTGAAGTTGTTGTACGAAAATTTGGCTCCTTTAGTTCTGAACGGAACTTCTTAATATATGTATATGAATATTTTTGTATATATAAACTATCAAAATTTACAAAAAAAAAAAATCAAGATCTTGATTCAAATATATTTTTAACTTTTGCTAGTCAAATCTTAAAAATTCGTTTTTAACCCAGTCCGGCCAGTGAATAAATTCTTAGGAGCATTTTCATTTTCAAAAATTCATAGCATCGTTGAAAATTGTAGTATCTGCCACATGACTGAGTAAAAACTCATTAAATAATATAGGGGAAATCGGGCACATGTGAACATTTTCTTCCTTTCCTAATTTCTTAAAAAGTATTATCAATTTCGCAGAGCAAAAGTGTCCCCATGATTGAATAGTCTTTTCTTTGTGTCCTGGAATATTTTTTTTGACTAAAAAAAATTTCTTTGCTTAGTGAAATTTTTAAGAATTGTCTTATATTGGTCACATAAGAACAAGCCTGGCACACATAAGAACACGATTGGAAAATGCAGGACAAGCATAATATTTAAACGAAAAACTAATTCAATTTGAAACGTATACGTATATAACAATTACATTGTACGGTTTGTAGCAATTACATTGTACGATTGTAACCTATGCTGTATGAGAATGAAAACCCTTTTTCCGAACTATATTATACAGGCATAATTTTAAAGCGTCGAAGCATGTTCTGATCTCTTCATGAGGAACTTATACGACTAAGCAATACAAAGAATATTTTATTGTGTAATGTTTATTCCCGTCATATAGTGTGTTTAAGCTTCATACAGAATAGGACGAAGGATAATAAAATTATTTGTAACTTTGGAATTTAGTTAAAACAAAATATTCCGTCTTTTTTTTTTTTCTCATAAATATTATGTATTTAACTAAATTCCTGACCAACACTAAAAAATATATAAATAAATAAATAATTTACTAATAATAATATAGTAATGATTAACAGTAAATTACAAACTGATTGTAGCAAAAGAAAAAAATACAAATATTTATGCCTTCTCTAACACGATAACCCTACACTAATATTTATATTACGTAGATAATATGGGAAATGTTCAGAAGTGCCCCTACATGTTGTGTGCATAAGTGCCACGTCATCAAGCTTGGAATTCATTTTCAAAAATCAAAAATTCTTAATTTAATGTAAAAATTTAAACATTGTCATAAATTTACTTGAATGTTCATATAATGGTTTGCAGTAATTAAGTTTAGCTGATTTGTTGGTTTAAAATATGTTTCCACGTGAAGAAGAGAGCGATAAAATAACATACAACTTAATAAGACTAAGAAGTTGTCACCACACAAACATACACTGTATTATTGCTCTAAAACTTCGACCAAGAGGTAGGACAGGGCGGTCATTCCAAGCTCGTCAGCTTGTGAGATCGAGATTCTCGCTCACGTGATCTGTTGTGACGTAGTAATGTCGCAAAGTAGCATTCTAATCTACTCGAACTTATCTTGCGGCTAGGTTCGAGTAGATTAGAACACTACTTTGCGACATTTCTACGTAACAACCAATCACGTGAGCGAGAATCTCGATCTCGCAAGCTGACGAGCTTGGAATGACCGCCCTGGTACTGCCATTACTTGAGAATTTTTCAAGATTTTTTGACTGACGTTATCTTAGTAAAAGTTACCATGTTCACAGGTTCCCCGCGTTCACATGTTCCTTTCTTTCCCCTATGTAGTTATTAAAAAAAATTGATAATGTTTACAGTTTTGCTGCACGATTTTTTTGGGGGGGGAGGGGATGAAATGAAAAAAAAAAAGGGTCCGGATTCAGTGAATGAGGAATCCAACCAGTGGACAAAAACAGCATTTTCTTGTCGTTTTCTTTCTAGAAATGGGTAAAGAGGTAAAGGGAATTTACTTCTGCCAATTCAAATAAGAAAAATGTTTAAAAACGATTTTAAAAAGAAATAAATGTAAAAACGGGGTGTCGATTCACTAGGGGGTGTTCAATCACTGTTCTTTGTACCTTAGGAATTGCCTGCGCATATCTTCTTTTTTTAGCAATCTGGAAATTTTGTATTAAGATGAAGTTTTGCTGTTTAAGTTCATCTATATAGTTGTTTTTCCCTGAAAAAACGTAATCCCCTTTTAGTAAAAAAACCGTTGCTGCTTTGTCTATTTGAGTTAAACCATGAAAAAAAATGAGTAGTATTAAACCGCAGAAAATTTGTAACTATGACGACGAAAATTTCGCTCTCTAAGTAAATATTAAAAGCAACCGTCGTCAAGGTAATCTGAAAATTCAGAGCAAAAACAACTTTTGTCAAGTGAGGATAGTTAGCAATTCGTGTTTCCCAGACTGAAGCATTCATTTGAATTTTGGCCATGAAATTTGCAGAATTTTGGTTTCTAGAATAGGCAATACGAAACATATCTATAACAAAAGAAATGGTAATTAGGATGCAGTTATAATGATCCATGGAAGATTTATGGCTGATATCCACTACACTTGGCATATGGATTATTTACAGCGTATAACGATATGCAGTTATCTTTATTTCTTATCAATCTTAAATGATGGGCATTAGTAGAAGTTTTGGTTTTTTAATTGATATATTTCCTGAAAAAAACGTAGGTTTAAAACCCTACGTAGGTTTAGCGAGTTACTTTGAAAAACGTAGGTTTTTAAAAGTAAAATCTATTTAAATAAAATCTTGAAAGAACACAAACGGTTTGCAGTCAGGACTACAAACCGTTGTCCTGACTACAAACCGTACCTGTCATGGCGACGAAAATTTGTCATCTAATAACTATTGAAACAACGAATTAGCTTATTCTCGTCGCCATTGCAATCTGAAAAATCAGAGTAACATCAGTTTAGGTCAAGTGAAGATAATAAGCAGTTCGTGATCACTCAAAAACCAGATAAATCTTTTTACGCAAGTGAAGTATAACAAGTGAAGGTGGTGTTGATGATATTTTTTTACGTGTATGTAGATATAATTAATTCATTTGATTGTCCACGAGGCATGGGAGTAAGCTAGCACCTAAAACATTAGGACGCCATAAATTTCCTTACTACATTATTTTGCATATTTTTTTCTTGAGGAGACACATTTGGAACATCCATATGGTCACCATTTCCGCAACATATAATTATTATTCAGTTACATTTATTATAGTTAAAGGAAACTAAAGACAATATAAACAAAGATAATGAAATAATGTTTCAGAAAATGTATCTTAACTAAATTCCATGAATGTAAACTCATTTAAATTATAAATTACTTTTAAATAATTTAAAAAAAAAAACGCCCTCAAAAACCACATAGGAACTCAAAAGCAAAAAATTACACTTACATACTATTTTCTACACAAAACTAGAAATGAAATTTATTTTACAATTCCAGTACAAAAATCAACTAAACACCCAATTATGAAATAAACACTGATTTTAATTACTATACATTGAATTATTTTAAATACCTAACTAATTATATACGATCTCTTAATTTTTAATAACTTTTTGAAGTCGGAGCCTCCTATAATTACTACCTAACGTAACTGACAACCTACCGAATCCTGAATTAAACACTAATTTATCTAAACACGAATTTAGTCTTTAAAACTAAATCTAATCAGTTGATCCCACCCCCACCCCAAAGTAAGGGTATGTAGATATTTTTTTCAAATTCCCCCCCCCCCCTCGAGATTCTAACGTATTTAATGAATGGTCCCTAAGCTGGATTACGTATCCTCAACGTGTGAAATTCAAAGTTTCTTGGATTTCCCCGAGACCCCTTTTCCGATCCAGAACAAAATACCGTGGGACCATCTGAAAAGTATACCCTTCCAAAAAAAAAAGAATTTTTCAAGTCGGTCAAGTAGTCGTAAAATAATACGAAAACATACATAAAAAGCAGCAATACACAATCATAACCTTCTTTTTTGAAATCGGTAAAAAATATATTCTTACCTGCAAGTTAGAACTAGACTTCTTCTCAAAAATGCACTGCATGCAATGGTGACCGATTATGTAAATAGATTCAAACACAGTCATTTGAACAGGTTTTACAATGATGTAGCATCATTTTGGGAGAGAAAAAAAATCTATTTTAATTTCTCCGGGTGGTCTATCTTAGAAAATGTGCCACTTTTGGCTCACCTGCATTAAATAAACATGTATTTGTAAGGAACAGTAAATTTACCTGTACCTTTCTTTATTTAACTTTATTATTTTGACGTATTTAACATACGTGAACCGTTTGACGTAGTTAATATACGTCAAAACAACATCGAAATAGCGAAAACAAAAATCATTTTACATTAATACCAGAAAACCGTTCGTCTATGTATGACGGGCACAAAATTGCTTCAACATTTGCACGAAGCAATTCCCTTCTTGGTGATATTTTGATTGTTGAAATCCTAACCCTAACTCTAGTGGATTAACCCAAAACCCCAGTAGATAAAGGAAATTTTTGACCACTTTTTCGTTTCTTCATTCTCCTAAAATTTCAGTCTTACCAGTAAAACAGTTAAGTTGCCGGATCCAGTTCAGCCTCGACAACATTAAGCATTTCCCTTCATGTCAAACATCGGCAAAAAAATATTATCGAATTGTAAATGACTTACTGAATTTTTGGTGCTTCAACAATGAAATAATTCCGTCACGCATGCTATGACGCGAGTTTCATTGTTGATGACGTCAGAGCGCTACTCTATCAGTGATTTTACTATTATATATATGAGGATTTCTGAGCATAAAGTTTCATTGTTGGTGTACTTCTTTCAAAGAATATTATCCAAGATTTTATAATGTTTTTTTTTTCTTTTTTTTTGAGCAATCACGATCGCTTATTGCTTTTATTTGACTGTTTTGATGTTCCTATGATTTTATTTTCCCACCGCCACCCTCCGCACCATCACCGTCGACCGACTCCTCACGATGCTGCTCCTATAGCGAAAGCCGTCTCCAGGTTGCATCCATATCCTACACACACGCGCATACATACACAACTACACACACACATGCCCACACACAAACATACACCTACACACACATACACAAACACATACACGCACAAACACCTATACACACCTACACATACACACACAAACACATATGCCTACACATACATACCACTACCCACACATTCATGCCTGCACACAGACACAAACACATATGCCTACACACATACACATACCCCCCCCCTACCCACACATTCATACAATTCATACAGACAACTACCCACACACTTATGCCTACACACAGACACAAACACACATGCCTACACACACATACACATACCCTTTACACATAAACACACATACCTCTTACACTTAAACACACATACCCCCCACACAGAAACACACACGTCTACATACACACACTCGTGATTGCGAAAGATATAATTTGAATTCAAGATGTCAAAATTCAATTTTTTTTTTAAATTTAAATTTTTATCTTCATATCGTCAGTAACAGTTGAAAACAAAGCTTAACCTTAAACAATAATGTAACAGTTACTGTTCAAAAGGTATCGAGCTAAGTATTTGTTAATCGTCTTATTTTATTCAATTGTCAAGTTTTGCGATTAGGCAATTGGGTTGTTTAATGTATCAGTTATTGCAGATAAGCATACAAAAAAGAGGGTAAATAAAAGACATTCAGAGGGAACTCGTTTATATCATTAGGAAGAAAAAATTTCGAAGTTTATTCATGACGGAGATTACACTCAGTAAATAAACAAGATGAATAGAATTAAACCGAGAATATATATATATTTTTTAATAACATTCTATTTTCCTAAGGTTTATTGTAAAATAAATTATATACTGTCAGAAACGTCTAATTTGATGATATACAAAGACATTTCGTGATTATTTAGCAATATGAAAAGCAGATTAGGAACAAAATGTAGAATATAAATGATTAAAACATTGAGCAGAGCATACATTATTCACAGTAGTTGAAAACACATTTAATTCTTGAACACACACGGGTTTTTTTTTTCGATTGTAGATCTCACAGATGAACTGCATCAGCTACAGTTATGAGTTAGGCCAATATTTACCGATTGTTATAAACAATTTCATACATAATAAATTGAAACATTAAATACTAAGCTTTCTTAATTCTTGTTTCCAATTATGTCCCTCTGCTTTTTAACGAGAAAGTAGCAATTACGCACTGTTGTTACGAAGACTGGTATCTACTTAAGTGTTTATATTTTGGAATCCTTCTCTTAAATTATCTGTAGCTATAATTAAAAATGGAAAAGAACGTTAATAAAAATAATTAATTTAAAAAAGAAACTACAAAGCTTACACTATACCATTTGAAGAAATTTTCTAAAATGTGCTGTCAATTTTCAGCTCTAAATTAACCACAAAAATTCCTCTGTCACTGACTTATTTATTTATTTATTTATTTGAATAAATACGATTGATAATTTATTTTTTAATTCAAATTATTGCATATATTTTATGATGGGTTTGCTGAAAACTGCAAATTATGCATAAACTTTTACCAAGTAAGGTAAAAAATTAAAAATAATCAACAATAAGCATGGTCTGTACCTAAAATGTCATCGCGTGAAGTAATTCAAATTAAAGTAAGATATTCAAATAAAGCATACTGCTCCTGCTAGCCAAAAAAAAAGGACTAGCCAAAGCTTTAATCTACGCGAAGATCGTAAGAAAACATCATTACAAAAGATTAGGACGCATAGTTGTTGAAAATAAAATTTAAAAGAAAATTAACTAAAAATGCCATTAATACAACTTATTAATTTGAAACCTCAAGCATGTGAGACTTGCAATGGCATGTATGATATATGTGAGTTTAAAACATATTTTAATAAAAGTAATAAAAGTTAGAACGAGAAAAAAAATCGTCTTATTACACAGTACCACTAGATTTCTACAATGAACTAAACTGATCTGAGTGGCTCGTTGTTTGTTTAGTGTTACAAATTAAAAAGCAAGATTATTGAAAATGTCACAAATTTGGAGCCAAATATTCAGAAATTAGTTTCTGAAAAGCAGATGCTTTAAAAAAAATCAAAATCAAGTAATAATAACAACAATTATTGGTTTGTACAGTCAACTCCCGATTATGCGCGAGCGAATTATCCGCTGGGCTGCTTATCCAAGAGTCAGTCAACAATCAAGAACATTATTCGCAGCAGTATTTTCGCAGCAAAAAGCAAATTCCGATGGCTGCTTTTTTGCTTAAAAATTGCAAATTTAAATTCCGTTGTTTTTGTTTTATTTATCTATTCCATTTTTGTGCTTTCTTCATCGTATGTACACTTGTTCCGTATTGATGTTAAATTCTGGTGTTCAAAAATACAAAACATTTTTACTGTACTGTATATATTTTCACTGTTTGAAGAAAGTATTTTGCATCAATATAGCTAAGGTTTTAAGGGAGAAAAATTATCACCTCATTTTTATCTCACTTTAAGTTTTTTTACGGATTTTGTTATCCGCGGCCCTCGCGCCACCCAATTCCGCAGATAATCGGAAGTTTGCTGTAATTTTATATATATATATATATATATATATATATATATATATATATATATATATATATATATATATATATATATATATATATATATATATATATATATATATATATATATATATATATATATATATATATATATATATATATATATATATATATATATATATATATAAAGTCAATGATCGAGTAACGCGCGTGTTTCAACAATGAATCTCACGCCACGGCATGATAATTCGATAATATGTTTTGGTAATATTTAACATGTAGAGAAAGACTTTATTGTGACAAGGCTGAACTCGATCCGGTAACTTAACTGTTTTGCTGGTAAAGCTGTGTCATTTCAGGAGAATGAAGAAACGAAAAAGGAGTCAAGAATGAACCCTGTCTACTGGAGTTTAGGGTTAATCCACTGGAGATAGGGTTAAAATTTCAACTATCAAAACATCACCAAGCAGACAATGGTTTCGTTAAAATGTAGAAGCAAGTTTCATCCGTCATACTTTGACGGGCAACTTTCTAGTTTTAAAATGAAGTACAATCATCCGGAAGGAAAAGGTTGGGCAGTACTGGTATAGAATTTTTTTAGTACAATGCGTTATGTATTAACAATTTTGAATCAGCATTCTGAAGTAGCTGTCGAATTGCTACTTGATAACTATTGAACTATACATTTGACTGTATATTTCCATTTTATTTTGTAAAGTAAAGAATGGGAAACAGATGTTATACCCAAGCCAACGAGCAAAGCACAACATTGGGATTTGTACAATTGACTTTTGAAGTCGAATATGCTAAAAGAAATATATGAAGTGGAGCAAAGTGCACCCAAGTGAATGTTGAGTGCTAACAACACGAAACTGCAGTCCTCGGCTGGAATTGACTGAGCTGGCGGTGTATTTCATGTATTTTTGCCTTAGCCCTGGCTATAGGGCGGTAACTTACTGAATATATCTAGCTTGCATTCAATATATGAGTTGAACTGAACCATTGCTTCGGTCACTCGTCTGGTCTGCGCTAATTCTATATTAGCTACCAGTTTGTTTGGCACTCTTGGCTTCCTTAAGAGGTTTTCCACCTCCAGCTCAGTCACTCCTATGCCGGGCTGATGAGTGCTAATAAGCACGAAACTGCAGTCCTCGGCTGGAATTGACTGAGCTGGCGGTGTATTTCATATATTTCTGCCTTAGCCCTGGCTATAGGGCGGTAACTTACTGAATACACCCATAAGATTCAAAGCCTAAATGAATATACTTAAACGAAGATTTAAAGTATGAAAGCTTTAAAAGTTAACTAAAAGTCTTTTAGTCAAAAGTGTTTGGGAAAGGAAAATCATTTATCACAATTCCGGGCATACTTCTCTTTGTTGACAACTCTCGAGACTTTATAAAACAAGAAATGTTATTCAAAATCCAAAAATGTGATTTTAATCTAGCAAAAGTAATTTCAAAAGAGTACGTTTTAAATTGTTGGTCACTTTAATGTAGTACTTTGCTCCATGTACATCAATCATAATACAGAATTTATTTCAGGAAAATGTAAAGAATGAGAAGATTACATTTCTTGTAACAGGTGTTTGGTTTTAAAATCCATTTTAAAACGAGAAACATATGTTATACCCAAGCCAACGAGCAAAGCACAACATTGAGATTTATACAATTGACTTTTAAAGTAGAATATACTAAAAAAGTATACCAAGTGGAGCAAAGTACACCTAAGTGAATGTTGAGTGCTAATAAGCACGAAACTGCAGTCTTCGCCTGGAATTGACTGAGCTGGCGGTTTATTTCATGTATTTCTGCCTTAGCCCTGGCTATAGGGCCGTAACTTACTGAATACACCCACAAAATTCAAAGTTACCCTAAATGAATATACTTAAATGAAGAATTAAAGTATGAAAGCTTTAAAAGTTAACAAAAAGTGCTTTAGTCAAAAGTGTTTGGGAAGGGAAAATCATTTATCACAATTCCGGGCATACTTCTCTTTGTTGACAACTCCCGAGACTTTATAAAACAAGAAATGTTATTCAAAATCTAAAAATGTGATTTTAATCTTGCAAAAGTAATTTCAAAAGAGTACGTTTTAAATTGTTGGTCACATTAGTGTACTGCTTCGCTCCATGTACATCAATCATATCACAGAATTTTATTCAGGAAAATGTAAAGAATGAGAAGATTACATTTCTTGTAACAGGTGTTTGGTCTTAAAATCCATTTTAAAACGTACAGAGTGTCATTAATCATAATTTCCAAGATCTCTGCGACACATTCGTCTCCGAAGGAGAATTGATTTGCATGAAGATTCAACATATGCATCAAGTTTGGTGTTTTTGAAGAACTGATGAAGTGTAAAGTTACTAAGTTTGAAAAATCTTATTTGCTTACGTAAAAGATGTATCAGGCTCACGCGACATTTATGTATTTTTTTTCTTTTCTTTTTCCATTATGTTCCTTTTATTTATTATTTTTCTTTTTTTTTTTAATTTTGTTCAATTGAGCTTCATTTATTCTTACGTGCAAACATTGAAAAAAAAAAAAAAAAAAAAAAATCCAAGGGGCAGTTTTAGTCCTTCTTCCATTTTTTTGAAAATAATACAGTAGTGAATCCGTAGTTTATACTGCATAGAACAGAGCAGCACTATCAAAACAAACTTCATATAAGCAATTATACATACGCGCAAAATATCTTAGGGTTGCATTTTCGAACCATTTTGTATTCACTTCCCTGCTTTTAATTATAATATTCAACCCCTCCCCCCTCCTATTTTTAGCATAAGATGATGACATAATAATAATGTATAGTGACGCTGAAGTTGTATAAAAATCTTAATTAACAATTTGCCTTAATACTATTAATATTTTTTTAATAACAAATAATTGATTCCTGCCACTGTTTAAGGCTAATCTAACAATTTCAGTTCAACATTCTTTAAATTAATACCTTAGCAAAATATGTTTTTACTTTCTTGTAGATCTATCTAATATACACCGTGTCTCCGTTTAACCAGCAAGACCAATATTTTTGCAGCAGTTTGTCCTAAATGCGTACATACAATCAGGGCCTGATTTCCGCACAGGCCTACTATGCCTGGGCCTCGAGCCCCCTCTTCCTTAGGGGCCCCAAATTACTTAAAGAATTATGCATAGCATTACAACTATACAAAAAATACCCACATTTTTAAAATAATAGCCAAACAAAATTATTGTGGGCCTTAAGCCTCACTTTTAATTAGCCGGGCTCTGCTTCTAATTGCAAATTATCAAAATTTGATTCAGAGTTAAGATATGAAAAGTTTAAAGTGAAAAAAAAATTTAGTCGTATAAAAACGGAATCTAACTTTTTATATTTCCCCCAAGTCATGATCCAGTTGTTTTTGGAAGAAATCACAAGGAAAAAGTTACGAAACGCAGCGTTTTGTGATTTGAACCACTTTACACTCGCAGTTAATCACCCACTTTGGGGAGAAATATAGCAAATAACAACGGTTTGAAATTTAATGTGTGAAAAAATGCGATTTTTCAAATTGTACGAATTTTGTATTCAGTTTTTACTAATCATAGCATAACATTTGCATTTGTTTTCTAGACGCAATGAAAATTATCAGATATTTTAATTCATTACATCAATAATATACAATTTTGCTGTGCCAGTAGTATGTTTTTAATTGCCTAACAATTTTATAATTTTTGAACTTTTTTGTGCTTTAAATATATTTGCTTAATTATTCTTTATAACTCAGATAGGAAAAAAATGCACTAGACTACATCTAGATTCTTATGAATTTTTCTTTGTTTTCTTCAGTTAAAAATATTACAAATGTCTCTTAGTTCATTAGTCAAAAATATCTATTTTTTTGTTTTTCTATTATTCATTGGGAAAAATAAAAGTATTACGACATTATTCCTATTAGTTTGTTTCATTGTTTCAATGTTTTACAATGAAACAATTAATACATTAGTTACTTAATCACTCAATTTAAAAATAAGGTGTTTGAAACATTTCATTAATATTTGTATCATTATTATGATCATCATTTTCAGCTCTAAAATCTTAGATGAAAAATTAATAAACATCTGTAGTAAATTCACTCCTTCCATAAAAGCATTTATTTGCTGTTAAAAGTACATATATTAAAATAGTCGATGTTTTAAAATATCGTTGTTTTAAAAACATTAATGTTTTTGATCGATGTATTCTACCATCGATATCGTAATTTTGAACATTGATGATTGGAAACTTTGTTTACTGTCATCGATGTCGACATTATTGTACAGAGGATCCTTTTTATAATTCAAAAGAAATTTTAAAAAAATATATTTTTTGAAAGGAAAAGTAAAACATTTAGGTTTAAAAAAAATCTATCCAATTTATCTTCATTTCTTTTGCCATGCTTTGTGTTTCGTTTAATTTCAGATAAAAAAAAGTATCCGATGTTTAAATTATCACTATGACTACCAATGAACTTAATGTGACATATACAAGATTACTGAATCAGAATGGAGATGAATTTTGTTGTATATTAAAAAGTATGCATCATAATTTGAAAAGTTGTTACTTTTAAATGAAAAGTATTTTATAAACTACCATAAAAAAATAATATATTTTTCTAAAAATAAAGTCTGAGGAAGGAATTTTTCATTAAGTGTTTTCTTTCTTCGTTTTTTTTTTTTTTACTTTAGGCTTCAAAGATTGTTTTTACTTCTCATGCCCGGCAAATACTTTATTCTCTCTAAACTGCAGAGGGAATCCTTTGTACATTTCTCAAAATGAGTTTTCCAACGCCATAAAGAGTCCCAAATAAAATTTAAATCGCTTTTTGTCGTTATAGCATGCAAACATAGACAACAATTCTCGGGGAAAACACTTTTTTTCGCTCGCGTAGGTGCTATCACTGAACGAAATGCAATTTTCTTTTGACAATAGCTTTCTTAACAATGTGAGATTTTATTGAAGCGTTTCGAAGCGCGAGTCGGACGCATTCAGTTGTGCCCCATTGAAACTACTTTCTAGCGAATCAACAGCGATCTTACATATGCAAATGTGGTGAGCCGTTTTTTTTTTTCTTCAATTAAGTGAATTATACTGAAAACTGCTTTCTCTGAAGATTTATTCACTGTTGGTACACGTGTCATTAAAAAAGGCCACATATGTTTGGACAAAGGAAGAAAGTAAACTTTAATAGATCAATAACGTCAGTTAGTTGTTTTGTTTGGTTAAAATTATAGCAACAACACGTTTTGAAAGATTTTGAAAACCAATTATGCTAGTTTAGAATCCTGATTTCGAAAGTGAAAAATTTAAAATTGCGATGTAATTTCTGCTGCTTTTATAGTCAAAATATCAATATAATACATCTATTTTTTTTATTCTTTTATTGCTTTTTTTGTCTTGGTTGAGAAGGGCTTTTTAATCGTTGCCAAAAATATCAATTCATATTAGCAATTTTAAAGATATCGTTATTAAAGTTGGAAAATTAATTTTCGGGTTGAAGTTTAAAGTATGACAGATGGTTCAAAACATAAATTTAAATCTTAGAACAGAGACTGATGATGGTAACCCAGTCGTGTCCAGCTTACGGCCCGCGGATAAAATGAGGCCCGCGTTGACGACCCATGTGGCTCGTTGTTTCAATTCAATGTTACAAATTGAGAAACATATTCCGGAACCTTCCGAAGAGACACATTTTCTTTTTTCGTTATTTTTAATGATTGTTGCAAATTCGAAGCCAAACAGTTAAATTTCTTTTCTTTCACATTTTCTTTTCTTTTTTCTTCATTTTTTAAAATCTTTTACGGGAAACTGGGATAAAAGCAAATCGTTGCATGATTTTAGCACATTTTGTTTTAAGCAATAATAATAATAATAATAAAAACTTTAGCGATTACTATGATGAAATATAAAAGAAAAAAACTTTAACAATGCATTGCATTAACATTTAGTTTAAATTATTATATTTACATTTTAATAACATGCACAAATAATTATAATTAAACAAAATAAAAAAAACCCATCAAACTTAAGAACGCAAAAATATGCGAGACATACTATATCACGAGAAAATCAAAAATGTTACAACTCCCTCCAAATAACGAAAAACTTTAGTCTTAATACATGTACTTGAATTCTTTACTAAAACTTTGAAATTTGAATTGCCATGCACATATACTTAACTCACCATTTAATTGCATCGAAATGCATAACTTTCGCATTTAAAACACATTGTGGTTACTCAATGACAATATTTTAATAAGTCCTTCCAGTCTTAATGATCAGAGTGCATAATCAGGCCATAAAAATGTACGTATCATTGTGAAGAATCATTCGGATTCCGGACAAGGAAATAAGTAATTGGAATGCCAGCAGTAGAAACTACGTGCGTTAATAATCCAAGCAACAGTCTGTTAGAATGACTGGAATGACCTACTATCCATTTCTTTAATTTCACAATCACAATCAATTGATTTAAATACTGCTAACGATTTTCTGCAAAAATGTTTATACTGGAAGTATTTTTTACCATTTTTTATGAACATGATGTGATAACTTTAAAAATAATAATTATTTTTTTCCATAACTTTACATTAAACTGCCTGTTTTGTTTAGATCATTTAACACTTAAAAGAAAGGAAAATATACAATAATCAGAAAATTTTGTGCGTTATAGCATTGGCCTGCTTTCATTTCATTTCTGCACGAAGGGATTGATTTATTTCCGGTTTGCAACTTTTTTTGTTTTTCTATTTTTTTAATGAGTCAATCATACCAGTAAAAAATAAATATATAGCTTGGTGTTTAAAAGTAAGGCAAACAACTTTATAAACGTAATGTCCTGCGTGATGTTGTTTTTGTTTTGATAGCCGTAGACAGCATTATTCATGCAAAAAGCTTTTGCAAAGTGAGACTTTTCACTCTTACGATGTCCCCCGCACCTACCACAATTTATGGTTTAACCAGTTGGGTGGTACCCTGAAGACAGCTCTGATTTTTTGATCCAGATCAGAAGTCGAGCAATTCCTGGTCCAGCACCCCCCAGAGGTATCGTTTCAATTGGAGGACTTTGTGACCATGGGCATATTTATGTCCTCTAGTCACCTTGAATGAAGACGGTGGATCTTCGACCGGTTAGGATCGAACCCGGCACTCTCTAGTCGTCCAGGCTCAAGTCGGATGCCTTACCGATAAGGCCACCTCGACCCCTTGCGGAGAGAGTAACAGTAACGGAGCTTACCATCCAGAGATGGATCCACTAGGCATCTCCACATCCATATTTTAGATAAGACGCAGAAGAGGAAGGAAATTCCCCTTCAGCATTCTATCCTGCACCCGTGGCAACTACTGAACGAGCAAAACCTAGGAAATTCGGGCCCTTAATAAATTGGCTATTTTTTATGTTATCGGGCTTTGAAACTGAGATCACTCATTTTGAGACTAATGTAATATCCACGAACCGCCAAATTTCCTATGTTCAACTCGTGTAAAAATTATTAATTTTGATCCAAGAAATACCAACGTACTGCAACGACTACACCTTATTTATTCACTCAGTTATTGATAATTTAATTTTTAGACTATTGATACATAGACCCGATGACGTTAGACACATTCTAAATAGGTTGAATTGGAATGTCAATAGTTTATTCTAGTGGTTCTCAAACCTTTTTAACCTGAGGACTGTGCCTTATTTTAAGATAAAGCTTGTGGGCCAGAACATGTTTCGCCAGATAATAAGGAAAAACACGGAAAAGAAAGAAAAATTAAAAACCAAGAACATGGTTGTTTACCACTTTTCAAAAATATTTTTCTTCCAAAAAAGTACGATCGAAAACATGGGGTGAGTTACTACTATCCCAAAAAACGTTCAGTCGCTGTTTTCATTTTCCCAGCTGAAGTCACAAATAAACTAAGGTTTCCAGTACAAAGTTTCAGGGAATTACCAAACTTCACCAAACAATTTTTTTTTTTTTTTGACTTGCAATTTTTGTTCCGCTAATAATTGCTCGAGGTGAAAAATCACCAAAAGGCGATATCGTGCTGGAAAAGACAACCACGCACTCCAGTCCAAGATGGCACTCTTTACTTGTTACGTGTCACACGATGAATCATTTTGCTTTAGAAATCTGAAATTAAAAAATAATTTAAAAAATTAAATATTGGGAAAATAAAAGTACTTTCTGGCTCCATGTTATTATTTTGTTTTGTTTATTCTCTATCAATTTCAGTGCCTAAAAGTAGTAGTTTTGACTGAAAGAAACACCTCCATTGTTCTTGTGAATTATAACATGCTTGTTTTATAAATACAAAGTTTATTTCTGCTGTTTAGAATTTAATTTTTGAGGATTTGACTTCAAATTTTGCAACACTCATTCTTAATACCAAATGAAGATAATCACTTCTGCTTTGTAAGTTTTTGTAAGGATTTTTCAATTTGTTGCACTAAACAAAACAACGGGCCACATGAATCATCATCATGGGCCGTAGGTTCTTCACCATTGGGTTATTCCAACACTATTCGCCTTAGTAATTACAAGTGTGCATGAGGTTTAAACAAAGAGTGATAATGGAAATATATTGTCATCTTGCGTAACATTACCAGATAGACAACGGTATAGTTTAGTTAGAGGAGACATTTTGCCGTTGTATGTATATCAAACTTTCATTTCTTAAGACTTACCCATAAATTAAGAAACACGTTTTTGGTATAGTGCGAAGGAAAGTTATTCCGCTTGAAGATTAGACTGAATTATGTTTGTGCCATACTTCAAAGCAGATGAGAAATTTGTTCATATATTTAAAGTTGTCGTAACGAGAAGCGTAGAAGTTTTATATCGTCAATATGAGTAACAATTACAACTTAATCTGTGTTTTGATTCAATGGTTTCATGATTAATTTTTTGCCTTTAACTGCGTGTGTGTGTGTGTGTTTAGCACATCATTTGTATTTTTTCAAACGTTCATTGAAAATCACTTGTACACTTGTACAGAATCACTGCATATTTAAAAATATCCTAGAGAGAAGTAAAGGTTTTATATCGTTAAATATGAAAATAATAACACTTTAAACTCTGTGTGTCTGTGTTTTCTAATGCATGGCCATTTTTTTAAAACTTATTTCTTGCTAGGTCTTTTACAAAACACACACAATTATTTTAATTTTAAATTTTAATCTCAAGTCACTTTTACATTTATAAATCCATAAGATATTAACATGGTAAGTTTTTGTGTAAATGCTAGTAATGTATTCTATTATTAGTAAACCCGATAGTACACTTTTTTGCTTCCTAATGCATTGTGCTTTTCTTGAGAAGAACAAAGATGCGTCGCTGTTTTTTGCTTAGAATTTTTATAATTAAATTGGTTCTCCTGAGTAACATAAGATGAACAAGAAGGTTAAAAAGCGTAGGTACATTACATTGCTTTTAGTCTATTGTCACATAAACGCGGGCAGGCAAGCATTAAATAATGCTGATACCTTTTTCATGTACTGAAAGAGATTTGAAATGCACTGTTTTTTAACTCATTTTGTTGCGAAAGCGTGTTTTTTTAGTTTTTTAAACTATTATTTTATTTTTCTGTTTTTTAGTCTTATGTTAGAGAATTATCAGGCGACGAAATCTTACTAATATTATATATGCGAAAGTTTGTCTGTATGGATGGATGTATGGCTGTATGGATGGATGTATGGATGTTTGTTACTCTTTCACGCAAAAAACTACTGAACGGATTTTGATGAAACTTTACAATAATATAGCTTATGCATCAGAATAACACATAGGGTAGTTTTCGTCCCGTTATGGGGGGCAAAACCCCCTTAGGGGGGCAATAAAACACAATTTTTGTATAAATTCTCTAACATTGGGATGAAAAAAATACTTGCCCATATTTACATTATATGTCCATCGAAAGCTCTGATTTTTCTGCTGAAGATGACACCTGTTCGAAATTTCTAAGTAGAATAAAAAACGAGTTATGAGCTTTTTAGATCCATGTTCGAAGGCTTTCCTCAACTCAATACAGTATTTAGTGTATCATCTCAACTCCCTGTCGATAGCGACAATTGTTGTATTGTTGACTTTCTTTGCTTTTCGTGATTGTTCAAGGCTTTTCTCAAGTCAAATCTTGAAGTAAGATTTTTGCACAAGATTGGCAAATAATACATGATTTGGCTGATGATTTTCCATTTAAACGGAACTTTAAAGTAATTAATAGTTTTTATTATTATTTATGCTAATTGAACACTTACTCATTATCCAAACAACCAGCAGATCGCCAAAATTTTTGCAGAAAGATTTCCGTAGCTGATGCATTTGGCAGTTTTTTCAACGTTGCTGTTTTTGAAGCCGAAGACTACGTCATAATGTTTCTCAGCTTTCACCATGTAAAGAAAATATCGCCAATCAAAGAATTTTCAAAAGACTTTTTTTACTGTGTTAAATAATCCAGCAACTAAATTAGGCAAATCCATAAACAGCACAAAAACTTTCATTAATTTTCCTTTTTGCACAATTTCAAACAATCACCAAATTTTATTACTTATTTTGGTAACATTTGGGATGAAACTGTTTAGCGCCATTTTATGGTGACCAAAAATATCTCAGCATCTGGCGACGATATCTCTGTAACGAAAATTAATATCATATCGTTTTACAAAGTAAGGAAAGAATGGGGGAGCATCATCGAAGGTACCTCGAAACGCCTTTCGCAAATTCGGTAAAATCGCACCAAGAGCCACAATGATTGAAATTTCCCGAAATAACTAAAGCAAGTATAAGGGGATTACGAGCGCAGCTACTTTTTTTTAATCACTTCGTACTTCATTAGCCATACAGAGAAGGTTTTCGACTCCATGTTAAAAAAAAAAGTATCAACAGATTAATCTTTTTAAACATGAGAAGATTAATTTCATGTTTTTTAAATTTGTATATGCTTAAATATAGTGCTTTCGTTTCTTAATCAATACTAATTTGTTTTTATACTGATTGCTATTTTAGTTTTATGGGTAAGGAAGAAACTCGATTTTTAATCACGTCAAAAAGATGTGTTTTAAATTCTTTTACTTAAAACAGAAAACAAAAGCAAGTAACGATTTTTTCTAATAATTATTACTGACCCAGGCAACGCCGGGTATTTTTGCTAGTTATTTATAAAAATGAGTGCGAGGTAATATCTTAAAAGTTAAGACAAGGGCACCCCGATGGGAAGCTACTGTGAGTCATCGATGTATGTTTGCGGAAATCATATTTATCTTATACATATAAAATCTGAGTATCTATCTATCTATCTATCTATGTCCAAGCTTCTTCTCCCGAACGACAGTGAACTGACCATCGAACCAGGTATCGATGGATTCGTCATCTTCCCGTCTTCATGTTTGGCTATTTAACATAATCCTCCGATAATAATTAGCGGAGATATCAATTAAAAATTATTAATTATGACTCTTAGATTTCAAAATAAAATCCATATTTTTCGAAGGTTTTCCTCCATTCAAATTATTATTCAGTGCTTCAACTCAACTTTCCGGATGAACGCTTTTATTAAAATTTACAGCGTGAAGAAAATCATTGAGATGAAAGATCTGTTGCCATTTCTTTTTCTCGAATATGAACAGGTAAAATTCTTGTTTTTGTTTTGAGGCTTTTCCTGTAATCAGGGGATTTAAAATGTTTACTTTATGGGGGTTTTCCGCAATCTGCCACAAAATTTCACTGACTTTTTTTTTTTTGGTTCAAGCCTGATTGTTAAATACGCGTCACATGACATAACTTTCATTTTCGAGGAGGACCGTGCACGTCGTAAAGTAAATGAGTGATTTACAAGTAATTTGAGTTCTTTGAGGGTTTGTACCTGGAAAACGGATTGATGTAATTCTTGTACGACCATGTGGATAGAATCCATCCAAATATTTATCTGAGTGGTATGTTGCATTAATAAACACCCGGGCAACGCCGGGTAGTAGACTATTTTATGTAAAAAGCGGATTGTTATTGTGCATAAATATTTCCGATATAGTCTATCAGATGTAATTCAGTTTAACGTGAGTAAAGATTATAGTTGATAATGCATATATTTTCCCCTTTTGTGCTGACTGAAAATGTACTCATAACTTGTATCATTGATAACGATTATTAACGTTGATGAGGTGTTTTGGCAAAAATATGTTTTACTGGTGTTTTGCAAACCTTGCTTTACGCGCATTTATTTATTCCTTAACGCGTTAGAAACTAGTGTCAGTGTACTACAAAAGCATCAACTGGACTGCTCTTACATTTTTTAGGTAGCCCGTGCAACGCCGGGCACGCAGCTAGTATTACTTTGAAAATTTGAGATGCATTTGAATAAAAGTTTTGTTCAACAATGGTCTGATCAGCAATGAATTTCCAATTGAAGGCTCACCTCAATTTTGGCATGAAATTAGTTAAAAACAATTATATTTCATGTTCTAATTACCTTGGAACATTGGAACAAATTTTGTCTGATGCAGAAAAATTAAAGATTTTTGTAAATATTTTTAAATAATTTTTGCGAGCATTTTTTTAATGTATTTTTTAAAAAATTTCCTTTTTCACATTGTTGGATTTATGCCAAAATATTGATTAAAATTGGAGGAAACTAACAATTAAAAGAGTTAATTAATTAATTTGATTATAGAATATTGCATTGTCATCGGGTCTGAGGTCGCGTGCCAAATTTCAAAAGAATCCGATAGCAGGAAGTGGGCAAAATTTGAGCTGCAAGATTCCTTTACAAGATACATACATACATACATACATGTGAAGCTAACAAAAGCGTGTTAATAATTAAAAAATGGTCAAAAATGAACGTTATCTACTGGAGTTTAGGGTTAATCCACTGGAGTGAGGGTTACCATTTCAACTATCAAAATATCACCAAACAGGCAATGACTTCGTTCAACTGTAGAAGCAAATTTTCACCCGTCATACCTTGACGGCGATTTCCTTGTAATAAATTTTGACGTAGAAAGTGAATGTAGTCCACGCCTCCCACACCTATGACGGTCAATTTAGAAAGTTGTGTCCCTTTACTTGAGGGTGAAGGAGAGAAAAGAAAATACCAGGCTAGGTCTTCCGAAATTATTTTTCACTACCACAAACGAAATTATGTGTGTGTCCCGAGGCAGTGTTCTTAGAAAGGTCGTGCCCCACCGTTACTCAGTCAAGTGGTTGCTTCCTGAAGTGTCTGACCGCGGGTAAACAATGTATATATATTCATGACCGCATGCAGTTCCTTACATCCAGATAATAAATGGTGAAATATATCCCAATAAAAAAGACCAAAAACAATGAACCGATACTCGTGATGTTTTTCCCTGTTGCGCTGTTGACAACATCTGCGGGCTGTAGAGGAAAAAATCGGATAACAACTTAACCTCTTAACTTTCCCTTCCCTCATCTTTGAGTTATTATATTTTGCCAAAGTGAAAGTGGCTCAGCATCATTATGATTTCCCCCTTGTAAGAACTGGAGCCGCTATACAGATAGGCCGATGCATCAGCTTGAGTTTAGCCATTTTGGATCGGATTTTTCATTGTTGCGCTGTTTGGGTTATCACGGCAAAGTTTTGGATTTCGCCAAATTTGCCAAAAATAATATTTTATTTAATAAACAATTCACGTGCCGCTAATAATTGCTTGCAGTGAAAGTTCACCAAACGCGATAACTTACCAGAAAAGACAACCACAAAAACACGCGCTCCGATCCAAAATGGCTGATCTGGGCCTGTTTTGTTCATTGTTTTTATGAACGATATTCACAAAAATATTTCTTGGAGCATGAATTGTTTTGTTGACGATGTCAAAGTTATGGGGACTGTAGAAAATGAAGAACAAGCAAATCAGCTGCAAGAGGATCTAGATCGTATTACAGAGTGGGCTGATAAATGGGGTATGGCTGTTAATGTTGGGAAATGTCAAGTGCTACATTTAGGGCAAGGAAATAACTGTACAAGTTATTATTTGCAAGGTTCAGTCAGTCAGGCAGACAAAGTTACTGATCTGGGGGTCTTAATAAGTCAGTATTTAAAGTTTAGCCAACAGTGCAGCATTGCTAGTAACAGAGCCAATAAGATGCTTGGTTTTATCAATAGATCTATTTCAAACAAATCTAAAGAAGTTATTCTGCCCTTATATAGAAGTTTGGTAAGACCTCATTTGGAGTATGCTTTTCAGTTTTGGTCTCCTTATCTTAAGAAAGATATTAATGTATTGGAAAGGGTTCAAAGGCGGGCTAAAAGGCTAATAAATGGACTTTCTCATTTAGACAGCGATTCCAGGCTTAGAAGGCTAAAAATGTACAGTCTTGAGCAAAGAAGAGACCGAGGGGACATGATTCAGTTGTTTAAATTTATTAAAATGAAAGATGTTACGGGGCTGAAGTTTAGCACTGAAAACAGGACAAGGGGTCATTGTTTTAAGCTATTTAAATCTCAGGCTAACATGGATATTAGGAAAAATTATTATTTTAGCAGGGTAGTGGAACCTTGGAACAGCTTACCGGAAGAGGTGGTCATGAGCAAGGGAGTAGATAGTTTTAAGAGATCCATTGATCTTCACTGGGGATTGTAAACTGACTAGGACCAGTCTAGCTGGGCCCAGAGCCTGTTGCTGGTCATCACGTTTGTATTTGTATTTATCTTAAGCTGATGCGTCGGCTCGTATATATAGGGACCTTAGTAAGAAAGTTTGCGGTATGATGCGTATTGAAAAGGAAGAAGTGAAAAATGCTGTGCAGTTAAAAGCTGGAAAAAGTGCCAATGGTATTTTCCAAGATTTTAGGATGTTTTATGAGTGCCAATTCCGAATCTTGTATTGCTGTTACATCGGTTACATCCAGGTTGAATCTGAAGAAATGAACCAAACTTTTAGAGAGTATACTAAGACTGTGTTCGGAATCGCATAGTATTGCAGGGTCGGAAATGCCTTCATTACGCGGTAGAGGGCGTACTGTGGGAGTTAGGATGAGCAAAAGTTTGCCCTTTGTGTTTGAAGGCATAAATTTATCTTCTTTTAATACATTCATTGTCTTTCTTTACACAGTACAAATGTGAAGAAACACACCTTTTCAGTGGGGGGGGGGGGGGGGAACCTTTTTCCTTTAGCGATTTCCTTTTACTGTCGCAAGCAAGCTTTTTTTTTTTTTTGCATTGAAAAGGAAGTGTCCTGTGATCCCAAAATATGTGTATGCAGCGATTTTTCAAACTTTGCTTCAAGAACGTTGGTTTTATCATTTACTAATAAATATTTCACTGTATGCAGTATCCTAGAAGAAAATTTTTTGAACAGAGTATTGTCGAACTCCCGTGGAACCCCCTCTATCGAATAAAGATTGCATTTCTGAATGTTCAATGCTATGTGATTCGGTTTGGTCTTAGCGTTCTGTGTCATTCTTGATAGTTTAGTTAGTAGGTGAATCTGGAAAAGGGGCCACTCTTGAAGTTTGACACTTTTTTCACCCTGTACAACTGCAATTCATATATTAGTGACAAACAACGCAATCTATAAAAAAAAAAAACTTTTGATAATGCAACGAAAACTAATCACTTAAGAACAAGTGGCCTTTTTTCAACAAATAATTAAAATAATTGCCAACGCATAACCATTCACACATTACTATTTTTGCACATCTGTACTGTCTGACCATCGATTACATGGAAAGGCTAATATCCGGTTTATAGGCGGAAATGGGCGTATCTATTAGTCTATAGAGGTGTTAATTGGTTTGTTACAGATGTGCACTTATGCCTCTCTATTATTTTGCCTTAGTTTTGTAAAATTAAAAATTTGCTCACGGCAATATTATTTTAATCTAGATCTATATTCTCACTACAAAAATTAATTGATTTATTTATTCTATTCTATTCTATTCAAGAGTCACAACTGACTACAACTGTATTTATGTCGAGGACTGCATACTAAGTGCCTTGCCTCCATTATTTTATATACCGATAGATGGCAGCACCATCACCGGATCGAATAGTTAATGAGAATTTAGAACTAGTCCAAGAGCTAATAGCTACCTGGTGCTAGCACCCCCAGAGGTATCGTTTCACTTGGAGGACATTGAGACCACGAGCATATTTAACGTCGCCCAGTCCCCTTTAATGACGACGGTGGGTCTTCGACCAGCGGGGATCGAACCCGAGACCCTCCGGCCCCGAGTCCAATGCCCTACCGATCAGGCTACCACGGCCCCATTTATTTATTCACAACATCGTTTGGCGCTT